>NW_023144633.1:5225630-5251798 GCF_012932325.1 Thrips palmi
TCGCAGGACGGGACGAGGAAAGCTTATTCGCAGGACGAAGTTTCACTGCGTTATTCGCAGAACGGGAGGTCTAGTTCCCGTCTCTCTTGCTCTCATGGGGCGGTCCGTGAGGGTGTGAGAGAGACAGAGCGCTCCTGGGCGGTTGGATTCGGTTTCACTCGTCAGATTTGAACGTCTTGCCGGGAATCACAAACAAAAGCTACAGGTGGTCCCTGCTCGAGTGCCCGGCACGGCATGGCACGGCACGGCACGGCAGGCACGGCTCGGCCGCGCAGCACAGTGGTAATGACCAGGACGGCGGGCTCAACTAACGCGTAACGAATGAGTCAAAGGAGTCATCACGCTGCGTGGCTGCGCGGCTGCGTGGCAGTGTGTGCGCGTCCGATGCCGTGCGTCTGTGTACTTAATTTTTTTCACGGCAGGAGAGGGTAATTCCGGGGCTGTCCGTAATCAAGTCTCACCTCCAGTTCGGTGTGTCTCTGCGGCCGAGTCCGGACAACGCGCTCCGTCCGAGGGGGAAACGACTTTGGTTATCCGATGTACAGCAAATTGGTTATCCGCTATCCGGATAACCAGAAACTTCGAAGTAATCCGGGGAAATTCCGAAGTAATCCGGGGTAATCCGGGGAAATTCTGAGGTAATCCGGGGTAATACGGCGTAATCCAATGGTAATCTTGGAAATTTCTCGATGCAATCCGGAGGTAATCCGCGGGTTATCCGGGGTTATCCCTATCCGATGTACACAAAATTTCTCAGTCGTTTCCCCCTCGGCTCCGCCTCTCTCGCTCCGCCGCGGCCCCTGCGAGAGAGAGAGAGAGAGAGAGAGAGAGAGAGAGAGAGACGCCGGATGCAGCCCGCTGGCGTGCGTCTCAGGACGCGGCCGTCGCGCGGGGCCCGAAATGGGAGCGGAGATGACCACCGGAATGACCGTGCTGCCGAACTCGGGGCGGGGCGGGGCGGGGCGGGGCCACGTGGGAACGGAACCGTACCGAGCGATCCCAGCGACCCCCGGCGTCGACGACGTGTCGCTTTTCGAGTTGGACCGTTTCTGTCCGTATCGGAGTGGATGAGGCGTCGCCTGGCAGCACACTGGCAGGTGAAGGTGACCTTGTCGAGGACGTCGCGGCGACGGCTGGAAAGCCGGAGGCACCGCTCGGGGGCAAAGCCGACATTGACACTGCAGAAACAAGCAGCAGTACGATCAAAATAACGTGGCTGTTTTGATCATTTTACATTTTTAAAATTTATAGAAAATCTTTGCAAAAATTTGTGTTTTGCTGATGTCTGGAGAAAATGAATGGCGAAAACTTGTTGAAAATGGCAACGGGAGTGTATGCATCCACGCGTGCCGCGGTCCCTGGCGCTCCCTGGCGCTTGCCGCGGGCGGGGCGCACGTCCCGGAGTGAAGCACGGGCCGTGTCGCCCCCGCCGGCCCGCTGGAGGCTCGCTGGAGCTTGCTGGAGGCTCGCTGGAGGCTCGCTGGAGCTTGCTGGGGGCTCGCTGGAGCTCGCTAGAGGCTGGGTGGCGTAGTTACGCCCCTGAAGAGACTCGTTTGCGGGCGGACTGCGACCCCCTCAGCCCTGAGCCCCTCGACCGGGCCGTCGCGCAGTGCAGCACCGCGGCACGGCGGCACGGCAAGCCACTGTGAAACACCGCTCATGCCTCGAGAGGGCGGACTGTGCCCCGTCGCGCAGTCATTATGCACTCGGGGCCAAACAAAAGCAGCACCAACAACAAGACTGGTAGAGCACGTGTGAAAGCGAGTCCACCGTGCTGTGGAGGCGGATGAGGGTATCGAGGGCCTGCTTTGCTTCCAGTGGCGTGCTCGGTCGGTGCTCAGTGCTCAGTCGGCGCACCGCGGCGCGCCGAGCGCGGTGCAGTTTGTGTTAATAATCCACCCCTTTTGCATCCGCCTCGCCTTCCTCGCGGCTTGGCACTGAATGCCTTCCGCCGGGATGCGCCTCGCGAGCCCTCCAGGGCCTCCAGGAGTTCTCCAGGGATCATCCAGGGATCCTCCAGGACGACGTGGCTGGTCGACACAGTACCATTGTACCCTATCCGAATCCCTGCAACGTGTTCAACCAAATTAAAACTAAAAAAAATTCTTTTAATAAATCCAGGTGTTTAACTTGGTGTGTTTGTTTGTGTGTGTTGCAGGTGAGGCAGAACAGACGACACAGCAGTCGTGGGTCCGTTGAAGAAGAAGGGCCCAGGGATTCGGCCGGTCAGGATTTGGTCAGGATGACAACAACTCATCCAGAGGGTCACCGCCTTGCCTTGATTACGGCCCGCGGTGTCCGTGGCGCACCGCGAGGCCTTCTATAAATCGGACAGCCTCCGCGGTTCCCCCGCCGCCTTTACAATAACAACCGAGTCCCGTGAATGACGACGCGACCAAGCAACGCGACAGTCTGTAATGAGCGGCCGGGTTCGTTTAGGTTATTCATGGCCGGATTCTTGGATCCCTCGCCGTCGTTGATTTAGCCCCGTGAGCCCGTAACTGCGCGACACTTTCGCCCGGCCGCGGAGCGCCCACACCGTGAGGAAGGGGTCAAAAGTCCCCGTCGGACACACTGCGTTATCGGCTGGGCCCCGTGCAGTCTGGCTGGACCGTCCAAGCGCTGCGTTCGAAACCCCTCATACCGCGTCATACAGCCGCCTCCTCTTTCCTCCTATTACGAATCCGAGTCACAGCTGGCGCCAGACACTGCCCCTCTGCGGTTTTGTAGTTAGTTTTCCAGCCGAACCTCCGCTCCTCAACCCCCCGCCGCCCCGCCCCGCCCCGCCCCGCCCTGTCCGACAGGGGATGGGGGCCCCGGGGCCCCGCAAACACTTAAACAGCCCTTATTGAAACTTTGATATAGTGCCTCGGTGGAGCGGGCGGACCGGGGGCCCTCTTTTTGTTCAGCCCTCTTGCACTCTCACACACACGCGCGCGCGCGCACACACACACACACACACGCTCTCGCACATGGCCGCAATCACACTATCGTTCACACACACACACACACACCCTCGAGCTGAAAGTCCCCCCGAAAAGTAGTGGTAGCTTGGCCGCTGTCACGCGGGGTGGCGGGGCGGGGTGGGGTAGGATGGGGTAGCGAGGCGTTCTCCGAGACGGTCTGCGGCCCGCCCGCTGAATTTCTCATGGCTGGGCTCGGCCGGCTCGTCCCGCGAACCGCCGCCTCCGCCGCGCCGAAAGAAAATTGTGAGGGCGGCTGCATTGTTCGCCGAGCCGGGCCGTGCCTACCTGGGATTGCTCCACGAGGGCGAGGCCGGCGAGGGTGAGGGGGTCATGGCGGCGCGGGGGAGGCTCGCCCCGGGGCGGTGGCGGCGGCGGCACGGACTCGCGGTGATGCGAAAATCCCCACCGTCGCCAAGTCGCCAAGAAGCGTGCCTGGCCTGGCCTGGCCGAGGCCTAGCCTTTACGCGGCCATCATGGACATGATTCGACGGCGAAAGGTCGGCCAAATAATTAACGGCGGCGACCTTCTTGGTCCCCGAGGCCTTCGCGATGCTCCCCGGCCCGGCCGGCCACCGCCTTCATTAGGAAGAAAAGAAAAACCCCTGAAATATTAGCCAGGCTCGCCTACGGCTCGGTTTTCGCCGGGCCGTATTTGCCAAGCGCGGATTTCGACGGAAATTGTACAGTCACGCGAGAGAGTTCGGCGTACAGTGGGTTCAGAAGACCGGCGGAGGCGGCCAAAATTCTAGACGCGTTTTGAGCTCCAGAGTCGCTTAGTGGGCCTCGAAGCGAACGTGTGACCCCATCAATGGATTGCTCTCCGAACGACGAATCCTTTGGCGGGGTCACCCGTTCGGTTCGAGTCCCTTTCAGCGACTCTGGAGCTCGAAACGCGTCTAGAGTTTTGACCGCCTCCACCGGTCTCCTGGACGCTGGCGTCGTCGTCGCGCCCACGCTGTAAAGTGAGCAGCGCGCTTTGAACGCACTCCGTTTTTATGGGGACTTTACCCCGCACGACGCGTACGACTCGAGATAATGTCATGTCGGCCGTGTTGCTCGCTTGCTTCGCTGCCTCGCTGCTCGCCCTGCCTGCGCTCCAAGGCTAAGTCGCTACCGGTTTTTCGCGTCGTTGCGGTAACTGCAGCCCGGG
Source organism: Thrips palmi (assembly GCF_012932325.1). Taxonomy (NCBI): domain Eukaryota; kingdom Metazoa; phylum Arthropoda; class Insecta; order Thysanoptera; family Thripidae; genus Thrips; species Thrips palmi. The sequence goes on from NW_023144633.1 coordinate 5,229,747, forward strand.
GCACTGCGTGGCGGCGGCGTGGCGGCGTGGCGGCGGGGCCCGGCGTGATGAGGGAAAAGGAAGACGAGGCTGACGGGGTCCTCGTCCCGGACGGCGTCATCTCCGCCGAACGTGCTCCGACAGCGCCGCGCGCGCCTAGAGCGCCTCGCAGGGCGGCGCGCCGTGGGAATGCGTCCCTTGATGCGCCCGAAATCGATTTAGTTAATACAAAGTCCGCGCGTCGCCGACCACGCCGGCGATGCTTGCGAAAGGTCGGGGCGGGCGGGGCGGGGCGGGGCGGGGCGGGCGGGCGGGGCGGGGGGGCGGGGCGGGGCGGGGCGGGGCGGGGGGGCTTGGCAGGGATGCCTGACTTGAGCCGAACCCGCGCGGCGGGCTGCCGGACTCACTGGAATGCAGACGCGCGGTACGCGCGAGTATGAGAAGGTCTTCGTCCCCCTACTGGCGGCTCGGCTGGCCAGTCGACTGGCCCTGGCCGGCGCTCGTCTCGTCGGCCCATCCGCCACCTCGTTGCACCTCGGCCAAGACCTCGTCCAAGACCTCGTCAACATGTCGTGACGGGCGGACGGCGATACCCCGCGCCCACGGCGCAGTCCCTCGCCGGCGGGGTAGCGCCGCTAGCCTCTTCCGAAACGGACGACCCGCCCCGCGTGGCCCCGCGAGGTGGCCGTCGACGGCACGCGGCCCGGGGAGGGGGGGGAGGTATGTCGGCGGATGTCGGCCCGTGTCGCTACATGACGGTGCGAGAGCGGAGGGGGGGGGGGGGACATGTCCGATGCATCGAGACATGCGGCGCACATTTTCAGTCCATACAGTGCCGTGGCGTGGCGTGCCTCGGCTGTCTCCCCTATCGCGGACCATCGCCGCGGACCACTTTGATTTCCGCTCGCGTGGGCCTCGCGCCGCGCCCCTTCCCAGTGCCGTGGCGCCCATAACGTGTCACCCCAGTAAGGACGGCCATGTCTCGTTTTGCAGTGCGGGCGAGCATGTGTCGGGCTCTAAACGACATGCGATCAATTGTGGCCTGGCCCGTAGTGGTAATGGCAATGCCCGTCGGCTGTGCGCCGGGCTGCCTACCCCCGAGTCGGCAGGCGGCCCGTCGCACTCACGAGGCGCTCCGGTCGGGTGCGAGAGAGACAGACCACTGCATCACAAGGCTGCCGATGAGAAGCGGAGCCGGTGATAAGGCCGAATACCGTCTGGCCGGCCGGCCGGTTCGAACGGCGCGTGTGAGTGCGAGAGAGACGGAGCGATGTGGAGGCTGGCGTCGAATTTGCCATCCCTGTCGGCGGGTCCCGTTGGCCTGCCGTCGGCTTGGCCTCGCCTTATCGGCCGAGGAGACCGTGGAGGTGGGGAAGGCCGACGCAACCGCGAAGACCGTCCCACACGGTTGGGGCCGTCGGTCGCCGTTTGGCACTCGAAACGAGTCGCAGCACTGCAAAAAAGAAACGTCGCAGCACTGCAAAGAAACTGGTGGCGACGGCCGGCCCGCTTTTTCATCGTCACGTACAGCAATAGTGCGCTGCGTGCCGGCCGGCCGGCCGGGGTCTTTGGCGGCGTTTGGCAGGTTTACCGCCAGAACCGCGTGCCCGCCGGGAGACATTTTTCATTAGTGCTCTCCGGCGCCTACAAGAACGGCACCGCCTGGGCAGGGGCTGGCGCGGGCTGGCGCGGGCTGGCGAGACGGCCGTGAGGTCATGCAGGGGCAAGCCCAGGGCAAGCACGGCGGGCTGGCCCCGCATACAGTACTGTCGCCGCTCCGTCGCGCTCGGTGGAGCCTCCAGGACGGACTGTGTCTCTCCATTCGCTCTGAATAAGAGTGCGCGGTCTGATTGGTGGTGGCTGCCAGGGAAGTCCCGGCCAGGCTCTCTGCGTCGCTCTGCGCCGCTCTGCGTTCGCGTGGCAGAATGTTGCGGTGCGGAAGTCTCGGCAGAGACGCCTCGACTGGCGCAGCCGCGCGGCCAAGCCTTAATCTAGCCGATCTGGATCCCCGCCCCGCCCCGCCCCGCCCCGCCACCGGAAGGCTTGAGCCTCAATTTTCTGAACACGGGAAAAGTTGACTGGCAGAAGCCCTGGAAGTCCGCGGCTCCGCGCCGCCGGCCGCGCTGTTCCAGTTTGCCTAATCGTCTTTGTGGTTCGTCGGGGCGGTTTCTAATTGGCTGCGGATCTGATTGGTGTCGGGATCACAGTGTCGAAATTCGGCCGCGGAAATCCTCGGCCCACGCGAACGGCCGGCCGTGGCGGTCGAAACTGAGATATTTTCCCCGCCTTCGATGACCCCACCCCCCGCCTGGCTCCGCCCTGTCGTTCCCAGCTGGTGCGAGCGAGCAGGGCGAGTCTTGGAGTCTTGGCCCCGCTGCACACCCTGGTACCATTCGGGACTCAAGCCACAGACAAAACTTTCCTAATTGAACATATTTTATTTGTTCCACTCGGGGCGCCAGCCCTTTTCAATGGAGAGCCTCCCGCACGAGGTCGGACGGAGAGAGAGAGAGAGAGAGAGAGAGAGAGAGAGAGAGAGAGAGAGAGAGAGAGAGAGAGAAACTACTATCGCAGGGCACGTGATGACGTCGCCCGGATAGCGACACTGTCAAAAAAATACCACCAACTAAAATCGCGGGAAAGAGAAATATAAGTAACAACCGCCAGAAAATAATGCCGAAAAAGTAGGTTTTATGAACTTCACTTAGAACACAACAGAAATGCTTTATCGCTGGCCGCACGAAAAAAAAAGGAGTCCTCTTTTTTTTCAATCCTCGTTTTGCTGGATATATCTTTCACTTCCATCCATCCCCCAGTCCCTTTGTTGCCCCTGTCCGCGGCGTTTTGCAAGGACAGTCTGATGAACGTGCATCACGCGAGAGGGGCGGCACGCCACGGCACGCCACGCGTCTACGCCCGTCCATCACGCACTCCAAATTTTGCGCTTCCACCCGTAAACAATGAAGGAGAGAAATTCTTTATCATATTTTATTTGTGTGCGTGTGTGTGTGTGCGCATGGTTCCACACCGTTTCGGTACAGTACCGTTCGAAAATCTCGCTTTTTGCCGCCTTGCCGCGCGTGTATCGCGCTGCCCCCGATCTTCATTTGTCTTCGTAATGCTCATCTTCCCACATGCGTTTCGCCTATTTTAAACTTTTTTATTGCGCTTGGTAGTATTTCATTTTTTTTTGTTTTGTTCCCATTCGTAGGCAACCAATTAGCGCACACGTCGTATGTGTGTGTGTGTGTGTGTGTGTGTGTGTGTGTGTGTGTGTGAGTGCGTGTGCAGGCGAAGTGCATCACTAATTCGGAGTGCCTCGCGAGTTGTTTTACTCAAGGCGGATGGCAAATTTAATGACTAAGCGATACCGGGAGCGCTGAAAAAGGCTAGGCGGCTAGGAGCGCGCGGCCTGCCTGCTAGTAGTTCGGATGGTCGGGATCGGGGCGCGGGGAGGTATATTTTTGGGTACCTGAATGATGCATGGAATATCCGTATGTGTATATGTGTGTGTGTGTGTGTGTGTGCCTTAATTCACGATGCCATAGTCGGCCATTGTTAGCGAAACCCCGGTCGGGAAGGGAAAGAATGAGTGAGTAATTGCCCCTGTCGGCTGGCGGGGCTGGCAACCCTGCGCGATGCGAGTCAGCCAGACTGATTCCGAGAGTCGTTTTCGTCGCTCTGTCTCTCTCGCACCCGTACGGGACGCCCCGTGAGTGCGAGAGAGACAGAGCGACGAGGACGCCTCTCAGTGTGAGCCGAGGCAGGCGAGCGAAGGCAGACTGCACGTACAGTACAGTACGCGCGCGTAAAGAGAGTCCTATCGCCTTTTGTCGTGTCGGCAGCCTGGAAGTCTCGAGTTTGGAATAGTTCCGATGACGAGTTTGCGACGTCGTAAAACTGAGAGGGGAACAGACGCAACGTTGCTGCGGCGCGGTGCGGTACACTGTAGGCCCCAAGTACTATACGGCAGTACAGTGTACTTACTTGCGCGCGGCGATGCGGTCGAAGTGATTTTTGAGCGGCGCGCCCCGCCCCGCCCCTCAGCGCATTGTATGTTTCATGAGATGGGTGGGAAACTTTGCCGTCCTGCCCGAGTGGCCACCCGAGCCAACCCAGCCACACCGCGGAGGTGCGAAAAGTTAAGACGTGAGTCGCATGTGTGTTTGTGCTCTCGTGTGTGTGACTGTGTGGCTGTGTGTGTGTGAGGGCAGGCCGCACACGCCGCAGCGCCAACAGCTGCCGCCAACGGGGCGAAAAAAAAAGGTCCCGAGCTGATTTGTTGTGTTGGTGGCAGCAGTGATAATGCTCTTCTTAGCAGGGCGTTTGTTTTGTGCGTGTCGGGGATAGCAGACTGAATAAGCAGCCTGGATATGCAGGGCAAAGCCCAGGGCGAGCCGAACGCACGCCGAAGAGAGCCGAAGAGCCGAAGGCAGGTGACGTGATGTAATTACCGCCCTGTCGTATCTGCAAGTTGCTTCTTTTTGTTGTTGTTGCTTTTTCTGCTGTTCCGTTCGGAGGTGGGCGGGGCGCGGGGCCTTGTAGGACTCGGGCAGGTGTCGCCGACGTCGTGCCGCGAGTGTCTGCCCCGCGTCTGCCTGCGTCAGTGACGACACTGTAACGCAACGACACTCTGGAAAGGAGGCAGCAGTCAATTAACTTTCTTTGTTTTAAAATAAAACAACAGCAGGCGAAGGACTTATCAGTCAGTACAGAATAACTAAAACGACAATTGACTAGTTTTTGACAGCGCACAGTGGGCCAGAAGACCGGTGGAGGTGGCCATAGTTCTAGATGCGTTTTGAGCTCCAGAGTCGCTAAATGGGACTCGAACTGAACGTGTGACCCCACCAATGGATTCCTCGTTCGGGGCGCAATCCATTGGTGGGGTCACACGCTCGGTTCGAGTCACATTTAGCGACTCTGGAGCTCAAAACGCGTCCAGGATTTCGACCGCCTGCGCCGGTCTTCTGGCTCACTGTGCAGCGTGGTAGCCGGGCCGGCCGGCGCTCCTGGCGGTGCCCTACACTGTTTTGCGTGCCGGGGAAGCCCTAGCAGGCCTTGGGGCCGGTGGAGGTGGAGCGGGGCAGGGGCCCCGACGGGATTAGCCCCGACTCGTCGTGCCTCCGCGCTACGCCGCGCTGCCGCCGCGTCCGGCGCCGCGACCAATGGCGGCCACTTCCGGTGTGCTCCTCCGCCAATGGCAGGCCTCGTCACCCTCGAGCGAGCGGCGCCGCGCCGCCACGCCACTGGCCGCCACGCCGCCGCACTGCCAGAGGCCGTAAACGGTTTATTAATTTCCCTGCAGCGTGCAGCACTTTGGCACTGCCGCCTCGCCGGCGCGCTCCCGGTTCTCGCCCGAGTGCGTCGTCTTGGCCGTGCTGGCTGGTGCTCCGTACGCCGTATCTCAGATTGACCCCAGGCCAGTTTGATTCCCATCGCCCGGCCGATCCGACGCCAAGGCCCGGCATGCAGCCCGGCGTGCGAGCGGCCGAGGCGCAAGGCGGTGCAGCGCGGAGCAGTGCATCGCCCCTCATTTTTACACCATTTTTTCGTCGGCCGCCGCGGAGATGGACGATACGTAGTACAGCGCGCCCGCTGACCCCTCCCCGCTCCGCTCGGCTGCACTCGTGTGTGGGACTGAGAGAGATAGTGTCTCCGCGTTGTCCTTGTTGGAACGGGTTTCACCCGCGCGCGGAAAAGTTGCCGATGGAATGGCGGTATTTGCCGAGGGTGTAGTGGAACTATCGCGGCGGGGCGGGGCGGGGCGGGGCGGGGCGGGGCCTCCTTTGGGGCACTGTGGGGCCCTCGGCGGCCGCGCCAGATTGCAGACCGAGGTGCGCGGCCGCGGCGTTTTGGCCAAAGTTTCAATTACGCTTTTATCAAACATTTTAATGGCGCGACAACATCTGTCAACGGCGACCCAGGCAGGGCGGGCAGGGCGGGCAGGCCCAGGAGGGAGGCGGCGGCGGCGCGGCGGGCTGTTCCGAGTGTAGAGGTGGTAACAGTTGTCGCGGCAGTGGCGGCCAGGCCGCCCCGCCCCGCCCCGCCCCGCCCCCCCCCGCGCCCCGCCCCGGCGCTGTAATGTGCGACAACTGTCAACAACTCTTGGCCCAACTTTTCAATTTTGCCGCCCCGCTCGCGCAGGCGGCGCTGGCGGCGCCGCTGACCTGGCAGAAGCGCGCCGGGCTTTTGTGTCGCGTCTCGCGGCCCAGTTCCACGAGTCGAGAGTCTCGCTTCGATCTTCGATCTTCGATTCGAGTCGAAATTCGGCACGCCCCGATCCCTCTCCCAGTGCGTCGTCCTCCTCGGCCGAGTCTCAGCCGCACTTGCAGTGTTTCCCCCCTCCCCACCAAACCACTGCCTCTACACTGTCAAAAGATTCGCTCGGTGCAGCACGCACCTGCCTCGCTACTGGTCTGCAAAAAAAAAAATTTAAAAATCGCATTTTTTCCCTCCAGTGTGCGAATGGGTAATGGCGGCTGGAATGGCACACATCCTTCACCTGCTCCTCGTTTGTTTGCACTGGCTGGGCTCCTCTCGTGTTCCTCAAATCCAATCAGTGAGGTTAGGCCAGCGTAATGAGCGCGCGTTGCTCGCAGTCCGAGGGAAAAACAAACGGCACGCGTGTTAATTTTGCACTTTTCTGACCCGTTTGCTGTTTTTTTTACTGTATTTTTTTAATATGAAGGCGCCACGCCATGTGAGGTGCTTTGCTTTTGTTGTTTTTTTTTATATCGTCTTTATGAAAGTCCCCCGCGTGCCCGGACGTAATTCCTCGGCGCTCGTAACCCCGGTCCGGTCTGCAGCGGACAGTTTCTGGCAGTGCTGCACCGCCGTGTTTGAGCAGTTTCGCCCCGTGGACATTGACGCGGCATTCGCTGTCCCACAGTGGGCCAGAAGACCGGTGGAGGCGGCCAAAACTCTGGACGCGTTGTGAGCTCCAGAGTCGCTAAATGGGACTCGAACCGAACGTGTGACCCCACCAATGGATTCCTCGTTCGGAGAGCAATCCATTGGTGTGGTCACACCTTCGGTTCGAGTGCCATTTAGCGACTGGAGCTCAAAACGCGTCCAGAGTTTTGGCCGCCTCCGCCGGTCTCCTGGCCCACTGTGTGTCGCCCTGGCATGTCCGTCGCGCGGCGGTCTCTCTCGCACGCACGGAGCGCGCAACGCGCCACGAGTGCGAGGGAGACAGAGCGACCCTGCACTGTGTGCGAAAGGGGATGTTTTGAGACGCGAATTTCAATTCTGCCCAGGCAGGGGCCTGGCCCGTGTGTGCCCCGGCCCCTTCGTGCAGCCCTCCAATGCGACTCCCCCTCCCCCTCCCCCCGGCCATGCGCGAGGACGAACGCGGCTCCTCGAGGGACACTCGTTCGGCCCGGTTGTCATCATTTCGGCCCAAACTTCGGTGAAATACGACACGGCGGCGTCCGCGCAGCCAGCATGGCCCGGCAGCGCCCATCTGCAGCCCCAAACAGCCTGCAACGGTATACAATCATGAGTTGAGAAGAGTGGCGCGCACAAAAAAAAAAGCAGCGAGGGACAGGGAGAAAAATTCCACGCTCGCGAAATAGTTTGAGTTTTGGCGCGGTTGGCGTCCGAAAAATGACAGTTTCCCGCAAGTGTTGTTCTTCCCCTCGGATGCGTGGGCGTGCGGGTGAGCGGCATGCACACTGTTCGCCGCTCCGTTTTAAAAGAAAACATAATCCAGCCGAGGGAACGCATTTCGCAAGCGCGCGCGCCCCCCGGCAGGCACGGCAGTGTGCCGGGCGGAACAACAACACCCCTTCCTTCCTCCACTTCTCATCCGAGACGGGGGCCATTCGCAGAGCCTAACATGGCGGCACTATGATCTCAACTTTCCTCGCTACCGAATCCACGAAAGCCCGGACCGGCCGCGGGCAGCCCCCTGCCCCGCCGCGCCTCCTTGCCGCCGAAAGCCGGCACACTGCCCCCACCCCCTCCACGCGGAGACACTCTCGCGTGCCTCCGGCGCGGCCCGGCGCGGCCCCAGCTCATTTTGTGTGGGAACGGCGCGGGGCGGCGGCAGGCATGGCGGCAGGCGGCAACGAAAACACACAGCCATGTGGAATTTGAATTTCGCATGCACCAACTTGACTTCCGCGGCGAGCTTATTTTTCTTGGCCGCGTCGGAGGAGAAGCGGGGCGGCCGACGCGGCGGCCCGAGTAAAATAAATCAGGGGACAAAATAGGCGGCGACGGCGGGGATTCGAACCCGCGGCGCTCCGCGCTCCGCCACCGTCGCGTCGGACAGCCGTGCGCCTGTTGTGTCGCAGCGAGTTTGACAAATGAAGTTTTTGCACTAGCAGGTCGCGGCGCTATCTAGCCGCCCGGGGGCCTCGCCCGCCCGCCCCGCCGCGCCCCGGGTAGACTTTACATCAGCCGACATGCCAGCCCGAGGCGGGCGGGGCGGGGCGGGGCGGGGCGGGGCGGGGCGGGGCGGGGCGGGGCGGGGCGGGGCGGGGCGGTGCCCTGCGTGTCACACTCGGTGCCAATTAAACTTGCTTCATTTCAGACTGCACGCCCCCCCCCCTCCCCGACCGCGTCTTTACATTGTGTCAAAGTTCCATGCCGCACGTCAATGAACCCAAGCCGCGCTTGTCGCTTCGCTTTCCGGCCAGATAAGGCGCTAAGTTTGCCCCCAATCGCCAACCCCCTCCAAAAAAAAAAACGTTTTCTTTGTAAAAATGTAAAATGTAAGCTTTGGTGGTTATATTTTGCAAACGGCCGCAGGATACAAAAAAACTAAGGAAATCCAAATTTTTCCGGATGTTGCACCCTGACGAGGCGCCGCCCTTCGCGTTATTATTGTTTCGGTGGTTTGCGCGGTTTGCACTCGCGTGCTTGGGACGCTTTCTTTCCTTTTTTTAACAAAAAAAAATTGTTTCGGCGTGCCTCTTTCGCCCCATTTACCCTGGACAGGGACTGGCTAAGACCGCTGTGTGTCTTTTGCCCGCACAATATGGATGTTTTTTTCTCTTTCTGCTCGTCGTCGCCGAGCCGCCCTTCCAGTGTGTGCGTTGTGTGTGTGTGTGTGTGTGTGTGTGTGTGTGTGTGTGTGTAGTGCCCAGAGAAAGAAGACCGACGTGCGTGGCTCAGGGGCCTGACTTGCAGCCGGCGTAGCTCGTAGTGTTGTGTACTCGGAGGCAGAAAAAAAAAATTTAAAAAAAATTGCGAAGCGAATAAGGCAGCGGTGAACTGGAGTGGCAGACGACAAGGGGGTGGCTGGCTGGAGCGGGTGGGCGGGGCGAGTCCTTGAGCACCGTCCTCGTCGTCGTGAAGGTCTGAAGGGCCCACGCGACATGGATTTCCTCCCCGCACTTTGCAATTATGGTTGTACGTTGTAACCCCCGCGGCAGCGCGCACCGCGGCCCTGCCCGTGTGTCGTGGGTGCTCCAATTTTTGTTCCGAGTGAACTCGCCTCGGCACCTGTAGCTTTGGGCGCTTGCTGCTCCGAGGATCCAAGGACGGCCTCAAATTCTCACTCTCCTGGCCGCTTCGGCTGCTTCTTGTGGCGTGGTTGCCGGGCGGCTACTCGCCCCAGGGCATACGCCTCCTTCCCCCCCCCCCCTCCCCCGCCACACGCTGCTGGTCTTTATCACGATCGGAAGCTTTTTATGGGCGGCGTCAGGGGCTTTAGAAATATTGGGCGGAATTAGTGGGTGCAACAGCAGCAGCGCACAGAGTGCCCTCCCGCCATACTTCATTTCACCTCCTCCTCCTCCTCCTCCTCCTCCTCCCCCTCCTCCTCCTCCTCTCCTCCTCCTCCTCCTCTCCTCCTCCTCCTCCTCCTCCTCCCCTCCTCCCCCTCCTCCTCTCCCTCCTCCTTCTCCTCCCTCTCTCCTCCTCCTCCTCCTCCTCCTCCTCCTCCTCCTCCTCCTCCTCCTCCTCCTCCTCCTCCTCCTCCTTCTCCTTATCGCCTGCTGCTTCGTGTCCCTGACCACTTTCTCCTCTCTTCATCCCTAGGTTACAGTCACTACTCGTTGGTGCATTGCAAAGTACCGACGAGTGGCTGGGAAAAAGAATTTTGGCGAATACACTTCAACCTTCAAACTTAATCAAGAAAAAAAACATTGTTAAAAACTGTGTTAAAAATTCGGGTATAAAACTTTGGTAAAAATTAAAAATGATCCTCGCTGGTGCATCCCAGTGGTCGTGTCGCGGTAGATCCGAATCGCCCTGTCATTATCGCCTCGAAGGAACCATTTTACTCTCTCTCTCTCTCTCTCTCTCTCTCTCTCTCTCTCTCTCTCTCTCTCTCTCTCTCTCTCTCTCTCTCTCTCTCTCTCTCTCGCTACCTCTCGGTCCTTTTGGCTGCATTACGTATTCACGCCGGACACTGTTCGCTGGCTGCGCGTGTGTGCGTGTGTGCGTGTAAATCGAAAATTCGATTACCGCGGCGCTGCGACGCGTTGCGGGGCTTGATGTATTTGCTAATTTATATCTGGATTGTGATTGGCCGTGATTAGCGTTTTTCGTCACGTCCTGGCCAGCCTGGGCCTGTCGCCGGCCGGCCGTCGCTCTGTCTCTCTCGCACTCATGGGGCGTCCCACAGAGGTGCGAGAGAGACAGAGCGACGGAATGAGCGTGCTGGCTGCTCTGGCTCGCAGCCAGCGGCGGTTCGGCGACTGCATGCCCTACCTGTCGTCGCGCCCTGGCTCTCTCGCACCCGCGGCTCGTCCCGTGGCGGTGCGAGAGTGCGAGAGAGACAGGCGATGCCCCGAATTGCCGTCCGCGTTTGCATACCGATGCCCTGCACGGGGTGGGCGGGGAGCCGGATTATCGTTCGTCATTTTTGGATGTCGGATTTAGCGACAGCTGTGACGCGGCCGGGGCATGGCCCTCTGTGTCCATCCTTGTGTGTGTGTGTGTGTGTGTGTGTGGTGAGAGAGAGAGAGAGAGAGAGAGAGAGAGAGAGAGAGAGAGAGAGAGAGAGAGAGAGAGAGAGAGAGAGAGAGTGTGTGTTTCTGGTGGTCCGTAACGTGTGTCCCTCTGGTTGCAGGACCGCCACGCCATCGAGCGCTCCGAGCCCGAAGTGGATTCTAGTCAAGACTACGAGCAACTGCTCGGCTACGAGAACGGCACGCACACCGTGCTCAGGTTTCGCCGGAAGTACGACACCTGCGATCCGCACGACTTCAAAATCACGGTAAGACACCAATATTTTTTTTTAAACCTTTTTTCAGTTTTTTTTTTGTTACTTTTTATAACTTTTTTTCATTTTTGTAAAACTTTTTTCCTTTTTTTAAAACTTTTTTTTAACTTTTTTTACCTTTTATTTACCTTTTTTACCTTTTTACGTTAAAAAAACTTCTTCATCTTTTTGTCTCTTTGTACGCATTTCACGGTTTTTGATTAGCTGGTTTGAACTTGGCACGGGAATCGGCGGCGTCAGTGTGGAGCCCTCCTCCTCGCGCCCCGCCAATTTACAGTGGGGGGGGGGCGATTCCGCACCGAACTGAAATATCTGCGCGCCGGATTGGGCCTTTTAGACGGATTGGTCTTTTCGCGACGCGCTCTCCTTTGAGGCCCTTTGGCCGCCGTTGTGCTCGGCGGCAGCCAAGCAGCAGTCAAGGCACCCGCTGTGTCCCCTCTCAACGCAGATTAGAAACAAGAATCGCCCGGCCGGGCTGCAGGCCACTTCCTAATGAAATGCGCAGGCCGGAGGCTGGCAGGCTGGCTGGCCCAGCGACCGACTTGGCCTGCTTGGCCTGCTTGGCGTGATCGCGAGCACTTTTCATTACCTGGCGTGCCAATGGAGTGAGCCTCGCGAGGGAAACTTGGTCGGCGCTAACAGGGGGCGAACGGGGCGTCTACTTTGGCGGAGGCCCGGAGGGTCATCACCAGATTGATGAGGCACTGCGTGTCGCGGAGCAAGCAGCGCTGGAGCCGAGGCTGGAGCCGCGCGCACAGTGGGCCAGAAGGCCGGTGGAGGCGGTCAGAATCCCGGACGCGTTTTGAGCTCCAGAGTCGCTAAACAGGACACGAACCGAGCGTGTGACCCCACCAATGGATTGCTCTCCGAACGAGGAATCCATTGGTGGGGTCACACGTTCGGTTCGAGTCCTGTTTAGCGGCTCAAAACACGTCTAGAGTTTCGGCCGCCGGCAACGGTCTTCCGGCCCACTGTGACGCGGAGCAGAGGCCGTGCGCCCGCCGCGCCCCGCGATCCATCTCGCCTGGCCGAGGCCGTGCAGCACCTAATTGAAAACAAGCAGCCGGGCTATTAGGGGCTGCAGCGGCCGAGGCCGTGGCGTGGCCTGGCCCATGGGGCGCTCTGCCCGGCCCCGCCGCTCACAGGCAGTTCATCACCGGCACGCTGTTCAATCATGGCGCGGTGCATTAGCGCGGCGGCATGGCAGCGGGGCGGTGTTCCCATCGACAGCCCCACGGCCTCCTCCACGGCCTCCTCCACGGCCTCCTCCACGGCCTCCTCCACGGCCTCCTCCACGGCCACCTCCACGGCCTCCTCCACGGCCTCCTCCACGGCCTCCTCCACGGCCTCCTCCACGGCCTCCTCCACGGCCTCCTCCACGGCCTCCTCCACGGCCTCCTCCACGGCCTCCTCCACGGCCTCCCCCACGGCCTCCTCCACGGCCTCCTCCACGGCCTCCTCCACGCCGAGGCAAAATTTTGCCTACTTACATAGGGGCAACTCGCGTACCTTTCCGGCGGCTATCTAGGAGCTAAGGGTGGAGGCCATTGCCCCTCCCCCCCTCCCTTTTTGCCCTGTACAGTGTGTGTGTGTGTGTGTGTGTGCGTGTGGCCGGGGCGTGGAGTGGGTGTGCCTGACCAGGAAGAGGGTCAGGTCCGCCCGCTGCAGCGGCAGAAGCCCGAGCTCACGCGCGGCGAAATTATGGGCTTGGTGTGGACAGATTTAATTATGCCGCAAAGCTGGTGGGCGAGGAGAGGTCAGTGTGTGTGTGTGTGTGTGTGTGTGTGTGTGTGTGTGTGTGTGTGTTGGGGCTGTTAAGACGAGCCCTGTTGTCGCGACGAGTGGGGATGGTGGCCGACGCCAGGGGTAGCTCAGAGAGGAGCAGGTGGTGGTTGAGGCTGTACGCGGTGCGGTGGCGGCGTCCCCCAAAACGCAATAAGAGTACGCATACACGCGTACCCTGTTTTCCCTGCTTTCCCAACCCCACGCGGCAGTGGCGTGGCAGTGGCGTGGCAGTGGCGTGGCAGTGGCGTAGCCGGGCGCGCACCGCCGATGCCGTTGTGTTCATTCAATTTGGTTCCGGTTACTCGCGGCGCCGTCTCAAAATATGGACTCGGCGCGGCGCCACCAACCTTGTTAGGTCGCTGCCCGGCCACCTGGAGGGAACCTGGAGGCAGCCTGGAGGCAGCCTGGGAGGGCGGGGGCTGGGGGTAGGTCGTCATCACCCGCTGCTCCCCCGGCGCGGCGCCCTCGGAAAGCTTTTAACGTCGCGTCGAATCCCTGACGGCGCGGAGCGCGGACGCCGTGCTATCATCTTCGCCGCCCGCTCCGCCTGCCCCTCAGGGTCCTCGGCGTCGCCCGGCGTCGCCCGGCGTCGCGGGCCCGAAGTAGTCCCGAACCCGAGCCGACCTCGGCCGACCTGGCGGGCCTGCTCTGGCAGTGCAGTGTAGCGTGTAGCGCCTCTATGTTCTCGGCGCGTTCCAGGATCTTTGCATGAGTCAATCTAGGCAAGCTGTAAAAAAAATAGCATTTCAAGAAAAAAAACAGGATTTTTGGTGGTGGTTTGTTTGTGACGAGATTTGCCGAAGTCGGTACGCACTGCGAAGTACGTCACTTCGATACTCGAGTTTGCGCCGTGACTCTCCGCGGCGTGGATATCCAGTTTAAAAAGGGCCGGGTTTTGGCTTGCAAAAGGGCTTTGACGAGCTTGCAGGGCCCCGCCCCGCCCCGCCCCGCTGTACAGCAGCAGGCGTGAGGCATGATTAGCGGAGGCGTGTCTAAAGGCGGGGCGGGGCGCTCGCTCGCAAAATGGAAATAGCTCTCTCCAAAGTTTGCGGGCGGGGCGGGGCGCGACGGGGCGGGGCGCGACGGGGCGGGGCGGGGCGGGCAGAGTGCAGAGTGCAGGGGGAGAGAGATAGTTCGGGCTCTTAATAAACGGCCACCATGTCGCGGTTTGCTGGTTCACTTGTTTGCCTCGGCCGCCTTTGCCGCCTTTGGTGGGGTAATGGAGCTCGGACGGGGCAATGACTCACGATAAATCCGAATTCGGGGCGCGCGAACCGAACCTTTGCTTTCTCGCACCGTTTTGCGGCCATTTTCGGACGCGCGTCGGAAGCCGGGCAGCCATGCAGGCTGGGCGACAGACAGACAGGCACACAGACAGACAGACAGACAGACAGACAGACAGACAGACAGACAGACAGACAGACAGACAGGCAAGCAGACAGGCACGCTGGAGGCGGGTGTAGCCCAAGTTCTCTGCGGCTGTCAGCCGAGCGCCTTGCAGCCAGGCATCTCGGCGGCACGGCTGTGGAGCGCGTTGCCTACGCTGCAGGCTGAGGCCCCGCCTTGCAGTGCAGCAGCGCAGCCAGCACCACGCTCCTTTTTGTTGCTTCCAAACAACAACAAGAGGGTGCCCACCAATGGCCTTATTGAATGCCGTCTCCTTGTCACAGTGACTCGCCCTGCAGGGCATGCCCCACTCGCCCCGAGGAGCCCGATTCGGATCGCTGTGCCGTTCCAAGTCTGTCCGGAACGAGCGGGCCTCGGCGCGGGGCAGGCCAGGGGCAGGCCAGGGGCAGGCCCACGGCCAGGCCGGCAGGCCGCGGTCGTTTACGGGAATTTATATTCTGTTTTTATTCGCGCGTTCCGGTCCCAGGCGTAGTGCGTCTTCCGCCGGGAGGGTCTTATTTAGCCGGGGCTGTTTTGTTGTTGTTGTTGTTGCTTGCGTCTTTTTATTGCTAAATAGGCGTGCGGCCACTGATTTCGGGGGGAAATTAGTGTCGAAGACGCGGTCGCGGCGCCCGAGCCCGTTTAATTCGATGGGGTCCAGGGGCAGGGCCAGCAGGGCCAGCAGGACGGGACGGGGGTGGCGCCATTGTGCAGTGTGCCCCCATTCAGGCCCTGCTGCAGAGCCACAAAGGCACTGGGCCTGGAGGCCTGGAAGGCTTGGGAGGCCTGGAAGGCGGTCTGGAGGGCAGGGCGGCCCAGAAAAAGGGAGCGGGCCGGAGCCGGACCGCTGCTCGGCTCATGTCATAATTTTCGCGACCACAATTGTGTCATGGCGACCCGTCTCCTTATTCGGCGCCAGGGAGTCGCCTGTCTGTCTGTCTGCCTGTCTGCCTGTCTGTCTGCCTGTCTGTCTGTCTGTCTGTCTGTCTGTCTGTCTGCCTGTCTGTCTGTCTGCTGCCTGCCTGCCTGTCTGTCTGTCTGTCTGTCTGTCTGCTGCCTGCCTGCCTGTCTGTCTGTCTGTCTGTCTGTCTGTCTGTCTGTCTGTCTGCTGCCTGCCTGCCTGCCTGTCTGTCTGTCTCGCCGTCTGTCTGTCTTCTGTCCCTTCTGCTCTGTCTGTCTGCTGCCTGCTCTGTCTGTCTGTCTGTCTGTCTGTCCGTCTGCCTGTACTGCCTATCGCCTTGCAAGAAACCAGCCCCCGGCTGGAAAGTGTCGATGCATCGCACAACCCGTTTGTCTTCCCGATTCCCCCCTCTCTTCGCATTTGTTTGTTTCCGAGGTGGTTTATTACGAAATTTGGAGCCAGCCTCCCCGGCCGGGCCTCGCGCCCCCTGCAGGGCCGGGGCTGCAGGCTTGCAGGGCCCTGGAGAGTCGTGAGCAGTGTGCCGGCCCGTTCGGCCCGCACTCCGGAGCGTTATTTCCGCGGTAATGGTCTCGAGCGAGAAAATCTCTTCCAATATTTTGATTTGTGGCCCAACACCGGCGCCGGCTTTTTATTTATTTTCACTCAAAAGTGTTGCGCGCAGGGGAACTTTAGTGTCTCCCTAATGGTAATGGAAACCTTTCAAATATGAAAAGAATTTTTTTTTTTTTTTTGAAATGTTAAAATTTTTATTTTATTTTACTTTAATTTTTTGGTCGCTGCGTTCCTGCTTCGGGCGACGCGTTGACGCGAGGCCGTGACAAGTGCGTCTTTGTTTAGAGAAAAGCGTCTATTGAATGTCTGGGCGTGGGTTTGCGGTGAGGGTGGGAAGGGAGGGGCGGTCACCTCCACCTCCCCTCTCTGTCTCTTTCTTTTACTCGCGGGCAATAAATTTGAATTATGGCGCAGGAGGGTGCTTATATGGATATAGGAATCACGCATTTTTCGCGCAAGCAGATGGAGGCTGAGTGCGTGCGTGGCGTTTTCGGTTTTTTTTGTGCGGAGTGTCCCTCTCCTTGTTTCGACCTTTGTGCCAAACTTTGGCCTTTCTTTAACCTTTTTAACGAGCGCTGCCCCTCCCCACCCTCTCAGATTGAGGACTCGCGTGCCCACAATGGTGGCGGGTTTTTCCCCCCTCCGCCGAAATCTCTTGTCCAACAAGGGCGGGTTTGTTCCTGGAAATGGTATTTAAGAGCTCCGGAGCACCGCGTTTTTCCTCGTCGTCTTGCCCGGCGCTGCTGGGCGTGCAGCCGCGCGCGGAAAACAGCATGCTTCTTCGCGCAAGTGGGGGCCGGGCCGTCGTGGAGACCGAGCAACACAATAGTCGAACCACGACGACGTCGTTTTAGTCTCTCTCTCTCTCTCTCTCTCTCTCTCTCTCTCTCTCTCTCTCTCTCTCTCTCTCTCTCTCTCTCTCTCTCTCTCTCTCTCTCTCTCTCTCTCTCTCTCTCTCTCTCTCTCCCTCTGTGCGCGAGTTTTCCTCATTCGCTTTTTCCTGGTTAGCTGTAGAGCCACGCGACGACCTTGTCATTGAGTCCCGACGAGCGTCGCCAAAAATATAAAACAGTCGATGCTTCCCTTTCTTCTGTGCCCCACCGAGGTGCGCGCAGCGTGAAGCCCGTCTGAGGCTCGGCAGGGCTCGGCGGCGCTCCGCAAGGCCGACCCGCCCTTTTCCGCCTTTTTCCACCCTTTTCTGCCCTAATTAGGACTAAGAAGGCTGCCAGGCGAAGGGAAGGGTTGATCCATTGATTATGCATGGCGTGGCTGGCAGCGCGGCGGCCCGGCCGTAGTCTAAAAGTCAAACCGGCAGGCCGTGTCACATTGCGCCCTTTTTCCCCGGCCTGCAGGGCCCTGGAGGACGGCGGTGGCGGTTCGGCCTTCGGCGCGGCGCGCAGTGGGCCAGCAGACCGGTGGAGGCGGCCAAACCTCCAAACGCGTTTCGAGCTCCACAGTCGCTTAATGGGACTCGAAGCGACCGTGTGACCCCACCAATGGATTCCTCGTTCGGAGAGCAATCCATTGGTGGGGTCACACGTGCGGTTCGAGTCCCATTTAGCGACTCTGGAGCTCAAAACGCGTCGAGAGTTTTGGCCGCCTACGCCAACCAAAGTGAAACCGCCACAAATTTACTTCACTCCTCTCGGAGCAGATGCGCGAATAGGCATGATGCTGCGTTATACTCCGCAAAGTCGGCAATAACAGAGCGTCTGAGGGCCCCTCCCCCCGCCCCCCGCCGGGCTGCCCCCGAGGGCCGGCGCTACAAAGCTGGATCCAAACGCCCCCTGTAGATTGAGACTAGTGCCTGCTCTCCTTTTGTAAGCGAAAACAAAGCAGTGGGCGAAGCAAGGCGAAGCGAGGCGCGGTAATACTGTGTGGACCTGACTCGGAATGACACTGTTGCTTCCACGCCGCCACTCCGCGGAACGCCCGCCCCGCCCCGCCCCGCCCCGCCCCGCCCCGCCCCGCCCCGCCCCGAGCAGCGTCTCAGTATTTAGTGACTGTAGCATCTTTACGGCCCCTATTCATTGTCCACGCTTTATGGGCCCGGCGTGGCGTGGCGTGGCGTGGCGTGGCGTGGCGGGGCGTGGCGGGGCGGGGCGGGGCGGGGCGGGGCGGGGCGGGCAGACACACTGTCGCCGGACGCGTTTAGGGGAGGCAAGGACCCCGCGCCGCGCGCCGCGCTCCAGGAGGAGATGAGGTTGTTCCAAGTTTGTTCGTTCGCACTTCCAAAATGTTAACTTTAAAAAAAAAAATTGAAAAGATAGAAGTTAAGGCTCCGGGAAGTTCAAGCGGGCGTTGATACGTGACGCGAGATGACTTGGCCAGCGCTGCCGAGGTTGTCGATTTCCGTCCTGGGGGGAGGGGGGGGGGCGCACGTGAGCGCGCGCGTGACTGAATATCACCTGTCACGGGTTATCGAGGCGACGCGGGCACCGAGGGCTGTGGAAGTGATTTCGGCGATACTCGACTGCAGAGCGAGGCCTGGCGTGGCGTGGCCTGACAGGCAGGCATCTCAACCACCCCCTTCACTGCGAGTCCATTTCCAGCTGTCGAAACCGCCCCACTGGCAGGCTCTGTCAGTAGCGCGGGCGGAGCAGGTGTCTCACTCGTTACGGTGGAGTGTGAGAGTCGCCTGGGACGCGCCGCTCCATTGGCTCATGTCGCTTATGGATTTTGAATCCCCCCCCCTCACCACCACCAGGCCGCATCTCGGATTTTTGTTAACGTTTAGAGCACTGCGCACTTTTGCCGAGCCGTCTGATTCAGTGCTGTCTCTCTCGCTCCCACGCTAGTCGCCCCGTGAGAGCGAGAGAGACAGAAAGTCCCCGGAGTGGCCGCTGATATTCACCCCCGGCTGGAAGCGCTGCCGAGAGAGAGCAAGAGATGGATGCCTTTCCAAAGCATTCATTCCATCCATCAATTACAAGTTTGACCCCGCGGCCAGCAGCCTGTCGCGGCGCCGCGTCTCTCTCGCTCCAGGGACGCCTCTGGACTCGGAGAGAGACAGAGTGACGGGTTTTCGCAACCAGTCTGCAGGCCAGCACCCCGGCCCGCTTTGCTCCAGTGCCCCTCCCTGTCTGTGTCTCTCTCTCCTCTCCGGGCCAAGAGACGCGAGTGCCTCATACTCAACAGATGGAACGTTATTTTGGCGGTGCGTCCGTTTGTCGTGCCTCCATTGTGCTCACATGACGGCCACCATGCGACCGCCGTGCGTCCGCCCCGGGCCCTGGGGACGTCGCGGGGACGGCGGGGACGCCTTGGCGACGTCCTGAGGGCGGCCGGGGGACGCCCCGAGACGCCCCGGCCCTCCTTCTGGTGGCGTGACGTGTCCGTGACGTGTCCGTGACGTGTGTCCGCAGCTGCCGGGCCAAAGGGACACGACAAAACATAAGAGCCTGTCATAGCGGCCACTGAGTCGGCCACGAGAAGAAGACCCTGCTCGGTGGCGCGGCACGGCCGCACCGACCCGCGCACCCCGCCACGACTATGTACTCCTCGTCCGAGAAAGGGCCAACAAGCCTTTTATTTTATTTATTTTTTCCTCCCAGTGACACCGCCTTTGGACAGGCCAATGGGTTCGGCGGAGGACGAGAGAGGACGGGACAGGGGGCAGGCAGGCAGGCGGGCAGCCGCCAGGCAGGCACCACGATGTTCAGGACCATGTCCTCGTGTGTGTGGAGTCTTATCGGGATTGCAATTCTGTGTATTTCGTTGGTGGGAAATGGAAGTCATCTAAACAGAGGTCCTCTATTCTCGTGTGTGTGTGTGTGTGTGTGTGTGTGTGTGTGTCTGTCTGTCTGTCTGTCTGTTTGTCTGTCTGTCTGTGAGTGTGAAGGTACGTGCCAGAGTAAGAAGGCCCATTGGGCTCCCCAGCCGGGATCCCAAATCCAGTTGGGATCGCCATTCCTTAACCAATTTCGACCCTCCCCCTTTTCCTTTATCTTTCACGAGAAAGGAGAAAAAAAGGGAAAAAGAAGAGGGGGAAAAAGAAATGTCGGCTTCTCTGCCGACACCACTTTCATCCGCCGGGGATGTGGGGAGCAGTGTGCCAATTGCCTCGCACGCACCTGACTCTAACGTCAAGCCGATCGCCCCGACCATCGCCCCGACAGTCCCGACGGTTCGCGGCGCATCAGGGCCAAAACAGCGGCGCTCTGTCTGTCTCCGTCTCGCTGCCGCCGCCGACGTATTTCTCATATATTTCTCGCAGCCAGCGGCAGCCAGCCAGCCCCCGGGGGCCGCGATGCCTCGCCGTGCCTCGCGATCCTCCTTCAATCCGTCGTGTGTTTCTGTCACTCCATTTTCCTCAATTTCCTCTCGCTCGCGCGTCTACACGCGGTCCGCGCTGCGCAGTGCAGCAGTGGTTGTTTCTCCCTCTTCTTCTCCTCCTTCTTCTTCTTCTTCTTCTTCTTCTTCTTCTTCTTCTTCTTCTTCTTCTTCTTCTTCTTCTTCTTCTTCTTCTTCTTCTTCTTGTGTGTGTGTATTTAGCGGGCGCTTTCCGGTTCTTTTTGCCGCCAATAGTGAGGCTATAGAAGGACTTTCACCCGACCGCCACCCCCTTCACGACACACACACACACACACACACACACACACACACACACGGAGACGGGCCGAGAGGCGTTCGCCGGGGGACCTCACTCGATCCTCAATCCCCATTTCGCCTCATTACCCCCAAAGTAACCCATCCTTTTCGGTCAATAACGGTGGACGCGGAGGAGAGAAGAGACCCCCCCCCCCCAGTGTAGCTCCAGAGGGAAGCCCCCCCCCCCCCAACGCCCCCCCCCACCCCTTTGCCTCGACAGTGTGGTGTTTCGCAGGGGGTTGACGTACCCCCAGCCCCGAGGGGCCATCAATAACTTAGCGGCCGGTATTCCGCCGTCCCGCTGCTGCCCGGCTGGCTGGCTGGCTGGCTGGCTGGCTTGGCCGGGCCGCCGTGTCCAACAAGTGGCTGATTGCGGATTGGCTGTTGCAGAACGACACGGTGCGCATGCTGTACGCGTACCACGACCGGGACCCCGTGGGCAGCGAGCCGCTGCCGTACCACGGGTCGCAGCGCGGCGCCCGCTCCGTCTTCCTGCTGGAGAGGGTGCCCCGCGAGGACGCGCTGCCCAGGGACACCCTCACCTGGGACCTGCGCAACCCGGCGGTAAGTACCCTTTTGTTGTTTTTGTTGTTTTGCAGTGTAGGACGTGGCCCAGGCGCCTGCGAGGTAGGCTGTGCCGCCGAGCTTGGCTGCTGTGCGTGGTGGCCTATGCTCGCTTCCGCGGGCGTCTCACGGTGGGCACGTGGCCAAAGTCCTAGACGCGTTTTGAGCTCCAGAGTCGCTAAGCAGGACTCGA
The DNA here is from genome assembly GCF_012932325.1 of Thrips palmi. NCBI lineage: Eukaryota > Metazoa > Arthropoda > Insecta > Thysanoptera > Thripidae > Thrips > Thrips palmi. The sequence goes on from NW_023144633.1 coordinate 5,250,897, forward strand.
AACCGAGCGTGTGACCCCACCAATGGATTCCTCTTTCGGAGAGCAATTCATTGGTGGGGTCACACGTTCGGTTCGAGTCCCATTTAGCGACTCTGGAGCTCAAAACGCGTCGGGGATTTTGACCGCCACTGTGCGTCTCCCTTGCACTCACGGGGGATGCGAATCGCAGTGCTATCGCGATACTAAACGGTTCGATCCGCAGTCAACTTGGAGTCAAAATATTTAGAGATAGTTTTTGGGCGCGGGTTTATCCAGAGACAAACCCTCCCCCAATAAGCAGCTAGTTCGTCCCGCGGACGGGCGGCGCGGCGGCGCGGCGGCCTAGCGGAGGGCGGCCCGCGATATTGCTCTTTGCAGTTTGTTGGCTCTTATTTACCCGGCAGTCAAACATACGGCGGTACACTGCCGCGCCGCGCCGCTGCGGCGTATTGGTTTCTGTTATGGCATTGAGGTTAGGCCTCGTCCCGGGCAGGGTCGGTGGCGCGCAAGCTCGGCCCAGCGCGGCCCGGGCTCGGCGGCGACGGTTAGTCCGCATCGACTATACAGCACTTTCGGGCCGGCTGCCCGCGCGCCAAGTTTTGCCTACAATAACTGCCCCTCGGACTCCGGCGGCCCGGCGGGGCGGGGCCCGGCGGCGGGCCGATACAGGCGGCGCCTCGCCTCGCCTCGCAGAGGGGCCCGGAGGCCCGCGGCCGCAGGGACCAAATTAATTTGTATGCTAATAGAAGGCAGAGACAGTTTTCTGTGCCACTCGCTTCGGGCAGCCTGCTCCTGCACGTTCGGCGCACTTTCGGAATGTGTGTGTGTGTGAGTGGGGCAGTCGTCGTAGGTGAGACCGGACCGGCAATGTTTACGGTGCAGGGCGGCCCGGAGGACGGTCAACTGGGGTGGCCTTCGGGGGG